>NW_026692768.1:0-6184 GCF_021218885.2 Marmota monax
GCAGTCCCACCAGTAATGTATGAATGTGCCTTTTCCCCCACATCCTCACCAACACTTATTGTTGCTTGTATTCTTAATAACTGCCATTCTGATTAGATTGAAATGAAATATTAGAGTAATTTTGATTTGAATTTCTCTAATTGCTAGAGATGTTGAATAATTTTCATATGTTTGTTGATAGATTGTATCATCTTCTGAGAAGTGTCTGTTCATTTCCTTAGCCCATTTATTGATTGGATTATTTGATTTTTGGTATTAAAGTTTTTGAGTTCTTTATATATATAATCTCCACTATATCCTGGAGATTAGTGCTGTATCTGATGTGTGTGTGGTAAAAATTTACTCCCATTCTCTAAGCTCTCTTGTTGCATTATTGTTTCTTTTGATGAAAGAAAGTTTTCACTTTGAATTCATGTCATTTATTGATTATTGATTTTATTTCTTGTGCTACAGAAGTCTTTTGCTATAGAGCCTAGTCAAACATGATGAAGATTTGGGCCTACATTTTCTTCTTAGGCACAGGGTGTCTGGTCTAATTCCTAGGTCCTTGATCCACTTTAAGTTGAGTTTTGTGTATAGTGAGGGAATAAGGGCTTAATTTCTTTTTATGCATATGGATTTTCAGTTTTCCCAGCACCATTTGTTGAAGGAGCTATTTTTTTTTCCAATGTATATTTTTGGCGCCTTTGCCTAGTACGAGATAACTGTATTTATGTTGGTTTGTCTCTGCATCCTCTATTCTGTACCATTGTTCTACATATCTGTTTTAGTGCCCATACAATGCTGTTTTTGTTACTATTGCTCTGTAGTATAGTTTAAGGTCTGGTATTGTGATGCCACCAGCTTCACTCTTCTTGCTAAGGATTGCTTTGGCTATTTTGGGTCTCTTATTTTTCCAGGTGAATTTCATGATTGCTTTTTGTTTATTTCTATGAGGAATGTCATTGGGATTTTGACTGGCATTGTGTTATATCTGTATAGTGTTTTTGTAGTATGGTCATTTTGACATATTAATTCTGTCTATCCAAGAACAAGGAAGATCTTTCCATCTTCTAAGGTCTTCTTTAATTTCTTTCTTTCGAATTCTGTTCTTTTCATTGTAGAGGGCTTTCACCTCTTTTGTTAAGTTGATTCCTAAGGATTTTTTTTTTATTTTTTGAGTTTTACAAGATCTTCAAAAAAGAAATAATACCAATACTCCTCAAATTATTCCATAAAATAGAAAAAGACAGAATACTCTCAAACTCATTCTTATGAGGCCAATATCACCCTGATTCCAAAACCAGGCAAAGACACATCAAAGAAAGGAAACTTCAGACCAATATCTCCAATGAACATAGACGCAAAAATTCTCAATAAAATTCTGGCAAATTAATTACAAAAACATATTTAAAAGATAGTGCACCACGATCGAGAGGGGTTCATCTCAGGGATGTAAGGTTGGTTCAACATATGGAAATCAATAAACATAATCATCATATTAATATACTTAAAGAATCATATGATCATCTCAGTGAATGCACAAAAAGCATTTGATGAAATACAGCACCCCTTCATGTTTAACATACTCTAAAAACTAGGGATAATAGGAACATATCTCAACATTGTAAAAGCTATCTATTTTAAGCCCCAGGCCAACATCATTCTAAATGGAGAAAAATTGAAAGCATTCCCTCTAAAAACTGGAATAAGACAGGGATGCCCTCTTTCACTACTTCTATTTAACATAATCCTTGAAACTCTAGCAAGAGATTTTAGACAAGAATTAAAGGGATATGGATAGGAAAAGAAGAACTCAAACTATCACTATTTGTCGATGACATGATTCTATGCTTAAAGAATCTGAAAAATTCCATCCGAAAACTTCGAGAACTAATAAATGAATTCAGAAAAACTGCTGAATATAAAATCAACACCCATAAATCAAAAACATTTCTGTACGTCAGTGACAAAATCTCCCAAAGAGAAACTAGGAAAACTACCCCATTTACAATAGCCTTATTATGTTTTTTTAACCAATGGGAGAATATTTGTTTCAATCGACATGCAGAGAAGAATTTGTTCTTCTTCAGAAAACTGTATTGTCCAGAGCACACCTTTCTAGGTTAACCAATTCTGATTATATGGGACCTTCTATTCTTTTTCTTTTTAAAATAAGTTTTAGATAACCGATAATAAAGCAATAGTAGAATTCTAGTCTATTCATATCTAGTCTATTCATATGCAAGTGAATTATGTAGCAGAAAAGACAGCTCTCCCTCACTGTTACACACTTTGCCTCTGTTTATACATTCTGTTAATAAGTGTATCTGTTCTTTGGATTATAACACCTTGTCAATTTCCTCATTGATGCATTAAATAAAACATTTAATACCTGTTCATTTTTATTTGAACAAGAGCCATAACTTTATCTTCTTTCTAAATTGTTTTTGTACAAATGTGAAGCCTGGAGGTAAGGCAGTCTGGGGGCTCAGTGATGCCATCAGAGAACCAGGCTGTCTGCATTTTCCCACTTCACTGTCCTTAGCATGCACTCTTTGTCAACCCCATGTGGTCACTAGGTGGCTGCTGCCTCTCCAATCCTTGGGTCTGTGTTCCACATATGGAAGGGCAAAGAATAAAGAGGTTGGAGCTATATCAGGGAAGAAAATTTTCACAGAAATCCATTTCTGTATACATTTTATTAGTTAAAACTGTATCATATGGCTACCTCTGAGTGCAAGGGAATTTCAAAAGAAATTGGGCACATGGTTCACACTCTTCTAACATCAAAATCAAGACTTTTTAATAAGGAAAGAGAGGAAAGTAGATTAGAGAGGGAACAAGCAGTATGCCCTAAATCAATTGTTTTTAACGGCTTCATGATTTAGTGGCTAATCTGTCTTTAAGATTATAAAATCTTCTTTTACTCCCTCTCCATGCATCTGTCTTAAACATTCATGGTTTCATTTAAAAAATTAAATCTTTGTTTCATTTGGAATTAGGTATGCAGGAAGAAGTGAGGTGAAGATTCATTTTGTTGTTGTTGTTGTTCTAGATGGCTATCCAGTTTTCCCAGCACTAGTTGGTGAAAATATCAATGTTTTCTTGTCGAGCAGAAATGCCATCTTTGTCTTGCATACATATCTGTGCTCACTTGCCTTATTCTATGTTAGTACCAATTATTTAACTTATGGTAACTTGGTAATATTTTAAAAATCCCTGGTAGGGCTGAACTCCCCTCCTCCCTAGATCTCTGATTTTCCAGAATTCCCCTTAATTTTTTATACCATTATTAAAATAAATTAATCATAGTTGAATAATTTAGATACCAGTAGGTTTAAAATAAAAATTATTCACCTGGGTTCACTTTTTCCTATTCCCAGTTTTGCTCTCTAGGGGCAATCTCTCCTGAACCTTTTTTTTTCCTTTTTATTTTTGCAATATTGTTTGATAATGTGATTATACTGCTGTTTATTGGTTGATTCATTTTAGTTATTTATTTTCTTCCTCCTAGGAAGACAGGAAATTAGTTGTTTTAACTCTCCTCCCTTTCATCATCTTTCCCAAATCAATATTTTTAGTTATTAGGGCAATGAAGGTATACCAGTCATTATAATGATATATTGGTCATCATGACGTTAAGTAGAATTCTATTTTCTTTCTTGTACTGCTGTTCATTTTCCTTAGAGTGAATAATCACCTCAATTTTTCCTGACCAATTTATCATGCACATAATTCAGTTTGAGGCTTTATTTTTCCTGGCACTGAACCCTCTGGGGGAATCCTATGAATTCCTTGTTCTTCACTTGGCTCCTTGTTTTTTCCCCAGAGGCGATCCCCTAGAGCCTTCTTAAGCAGAATGGGAGACAAATGTGTTAAGTTCTTTCCCATCTAAAAATATGTTTATTCTGCTTTTACTCTATCTAGATTGCTAGTTTGGTTGAAAATTGTTGAAAATATTTATTTTTACAAAATTATATAAGTATTGCTCCACTGTTATAGCATCTGGAATAACCATTCGGATTCTTGACTTTTGTAGTTGATCATGTTTTTTTCATGTTTTTTTTTTCCCCCCAAAGGTACTTGGGATCTGATTATACAGTTGATCTGAAATTTCTTAATGATAAGTTTTGGCATCAATTAAAAATGTTTTCATTGTTTTGGATCTTGCCATTTGTGCCTTTGGGGTTAGGGAAAATTTGTCATGTCTTTGATTTTACATAAACTTAAGTAAATTTATAATTTTATGTAAACTTAAGAACAGCTTTTCTAATTCCCCAAAGGTTTTTTTATGGAATTCTTATGGGGGCCACATTAAAGTTTTAATTTAAGGAAAGTGGACATTTTTATGATATTGAGCCTTCCTGTGTAAACATAGGTTATATCTTTATATTATTTGAAGTTAAAAAATACTCCAGTAGCTTATAGATAAAAATGATTTCTTAATAGATTTATTCCTAGTTTTTTTTTGTTGTTTGTTTTTGTTTTTTTGCCTCTGTAATACATGAGATCCTTTTTATCCTAGTTGTATTTTCTACCTGGTTCTTTTAATACAAAAATGCTATTAGTTTTAGTATGTTGATTTTGCACTTAGCCAAATCATTCTATTCCCTATTATAATTTTCAATTGATTCTATGTTTCAAATAATACAATCATATCATCTACATTAAAAAAAATTCCTGCCTTCCTCCAATGAATAGGAATTTATTCTCCAAAATCTTTGAAGTCGTTGATGCTAACATATATGAGCACTTTCCTTTTCTTTCTTCCTGTATACTCTTTCACATTTCATATATAAATATCTTTTTTTTCCAGACAACTTACTGAATTCTCTAGGTTTTAATGCTTCTTGAATTCCAGGTATAAATTGTTTCACTTGCAATGGTATTTTGTCCTCCACATCCTGCCCACTAATTCCCCCATTTTAACTTCTCTGCCCCTTTTGAGGTCTTGTATCTTGCCCTTCTCTTCAAAACATTAATTAATGCGCATGAGCACAGGAGTAATTTGTTTCTGTCTTAACTTGAGAGCTTGTTTGGAGGTTCTAGCAGGGGAGCGCAGCTACTCGTATACCCTTGACCGAAGAACGGTCCTCCTCTATCGGGGAAGGTCGTCCTCTTCGACCGAGCGCGCAGCTTCGGGAGGGACGCACATGGAGCGGTGAGGGAGGAAGGGGACACCCGCCTAGCCAGCCAGATCAGCCGAATCAACCCTGGCAATCAATGGGGTGACAGATGTCGCAGCCAGATCGCCCTCACATCCTCTGTCTTAACTTGAATAGGAATGATTCTTATGTATCGCACAGTGCAAGATTCGCTATGGTTCTCTGAGTCTTTACCAAATTATTTTAATTCCTACTTTACTGAAAATTTCATTTTTGTTTTTAAAATCAGTAATCCATGTTGCATTCCATCAAATGACTGTTGGTCTAATGACTGATAGACCATTGACATTATGTATTGTTCTTGTACTCCTGGAATTAAGCTCCTATTATTTTATTTAGAATCTTTGTATCAAATGCTTTTACAGATGAGAACGAGGAGCAGGGCAGGAGCCTGATGATCATTCATGGGAAAGAATGACTTGATGGGCTGGGGATGTGGCTCAAGAGGTTGTGAGGGGAATGGGAAAATAAACAAGGAGAGAAATGAATTACAGTGGATGGGGTAGAGAGAGAAGATGGGAGGGGAGGGAGGGGGGATAGTAGAGGATAGGAAAGGTAGCAGAATACAACAGTTACTAATAGGGCATTATGTAAAAATGTGGATGTGTAACCGATGTGATTCTGCAATCTGTATTTGGGGTAAAATTGGGAGTTCATAACCAACTTGAATCTAATGTATGAAATATGATATGTCAATAGCATTTTAATGTTTTGAACAACCAATAAAAAAAATAAATTAAAAAAAAAAGATATCAGGGCAGCAGGGCACAGTGTTGCATGCCTGTAATCCCAGTGACTCCATATGAGGCAGGAGAATCACAAGTTCAAGGCCAGCCTGGGCAACTTAGCAAGAACTTGTCTCTAAATTTTACAAAATGTAAAATAGGGGGAGGGGCTGGGACTATAGTTCAGTGGTAGAGTGTCCCTGGGCTCAATCTCCAGAACTGAAAAGACAAAGTCATCGGGAAAAACAGTAATCAGTAGGAGGCTATACCATCAGTATTACTTTAGCACCACTAATGTCCCCATGTTCATCA